>NC_046378.1:15234854-15280500 GCF_011125445.2 Fundulus heteroclitus | reverse complement strand
ATTAACTGAACTTGTCTGCCTTGTTTTGATCAATGGGATCATTTGGATTGGCATGTACTTTGACTGGGAATATGTCTTGCTAATTTTGAATTGAAAGTTTTTTTTTTTTGTAAAGTGACTTGAGATGACTTGTGTTGGTGCTGTATAGACTGAACTGAACTAAATTCCACTGTGGTAGTTTACTAAGGTTATCATCATACCTAAGGATCTTACAAGTGTGTAGTTTTACCTTCGTTGTGGTAGCAGACACGTAGCTTCCAGTGTATCGTTTGACTATGTCCCCATGGCCCGTGCTTGCTGAGCATCTGACGGCACCACTCGCATGAAATATTTATAAAGGCTCTGAAACCAAAGCAGCAAATGAGCGGATGGTGAGTAAATTAGCAAATCTCCGAGGTTAAAAACAACCACATTTAACCGATTCAAATTTTCTCATCACCTTGTCACTGAGGTCCATACTTGTTGCCGAGTAGGCGATCTGCGGTATGTTTGAAAAGCTGCAGCAGATTCCTGCACCTGAATGGCCACTGAGCTTGACCCCGGTCCAATTAAACCAACGATGGGGTTTCTTTCCCCGCATCGGAGTAGCAGATGGGTCTGCACACTTCATGGTTGCTGCCCCTCCGCCACCTCCTCCTCCTCCACCTCCTCCTCCTCCTCCTCCCCAAGAGGTCACACCACCCCAGTCCTCAGATTCATCAGAAGACACCAGAGAATCCCTTATGAACTCGATGCTCTGCTCCAGAGCCACAGCAGAGTGCCAACAGGAGTCCCGGATCTCGCAGCCCAGAGTAATGTTGGGAAGGATGTTTTGGTCAGCGTTGATTCGGTCCAGCGTCAGCATCATGGCCTCCACCCTCTGGATGCCGTACTGCTCACGCACTTCGCCACACTTGCGTTCATGAACCTGAGCCAGGCAGAATAGAAAAGAAAAAAAAATTAAACAAAAATATACTTTCACTAATTTTGATGTTACTTTTTGCTTGTCTGCATATTGCAAGGATTTGTTTTGGTCCAATTATGCATAATGGGATGAGAAAAGCTTAAATGTCAGTGGGTGGGTACTGGTTACAGAGGCAACTAATATAACTTAAACGTTCATCAAGAGGTTTTATTGTTCCAAAATAAATATATATTTCTCTGAAATAATGTGCAAACATATGGGCACAAATATAAGGAGTAATAGTTTTGACAATAATTTAACAAAGTTTGTGTCGCCAATAAGTGGATAATTCAGAATTTCATGAAAACGTCTTGAGGAGTTAACATTTTACCTCCACTGGATCAATTTCTTAGTGTCTTAATTTAGTGTTGATCCAGATTACTTTCCATATGATAGCGGCTAATCTGTGCAGACTTCTACCCCTTTAGAGCAACGCTAACCCCATAAACGTCATAGCAGGTTATCCAAACATTGTTTTCTAAGCCTTTAAATAGTTATAACATTTGCACTGGGCCATTATTTACCATTAAGATAACATATCATTTACACAGGAAATGGAGGTAGGAGGTGGTGCACCACCACTAAACGTCCTGACAGAGATTAAGAATGAAACATTGAAAGCATTTCACTTGAGAAAACCAGTAACTTGCACAAAGGAAAAACATTGTTGTTGTTTAAGTAAAAAAAAATGTAGTGTTGATCTTCACTCTGCCTTACTTTTCTTTCAGGCAGTTTCTCTGACTGAAACACTTACTACATATTTCGTTCTAGGTACGTTTCACATAGGAAGATCATTGTTGGCGCACCAACCAGTACCTCCATTTCAGATCTAAATGGTGTAGCATTTGTGAGAACCACTATCATTTTTGAGATTTGTTATTTTTAAATGGTAGTCCCCTTTAAACTTGGCTCCTCCCAAATGAAACATCAGCTTTTGTCCCCGGGACCCACTAATCTGGATTTATACTGAATGAAGACACAGAGAGCGTCATATAGTTCAGGAAAGAAATTAGCTGCTCAAATCCTTCTAAAAAAAAATTTTTTTAATCTTGAACTAACCCTTTAATATCAAATTATTTCGGGTTTTTCGGTCAAATTCGGGCAAACATAACACTGCATGCCGACAACTTTATAGCACAGACACCATGTTGCAAATGTACACAGAGACGATAAATCACCTTATCAGCAGTAGGCTGGTGATGGACAGAAAACAAAGCTCCTATGATGATGTCTCCGGGCATGTGTGCCACAATTCTCCGTTCACTGGAGTCAGATCCTTCACACCACACCCAAATCGACAGAAGCAGCAGAAGCCAAAGCATCATCATGGTAGACCGAGGTAATAAAGCACAGGCAGATCTCAGATTGTATGCGCAGAAGTGTCACAGGGTACTACTGTGCGACAAACGGCTTGGCTGACCATCTCAAGAGCTGGTGGCGCAGTGGAAGGCTTGAAACAAAAGTCATTTTAGTATTCTCCCTTTCCAACTTGCTTTTTGACGGCTGCTTGTGTGTCATGGGGACAGCTGTAGCTGTGCAATCTGGAAAATTCAGGAGAAAGTCTGAAAAAAGTTTCACTGATGGTTGAAACGACTCCAGGATCCCCCAGTGACAAGGCTGCGCTGGTCTCCCCTGGAACAGGCCAATGAAAGACATCTTCCCAGAAACCTGTGGGAGTGAAAAGATTCAATTAGACTTCAACCCTTTCATCACTGTATCCACAAAGCCTTGATGAATATGTGGCCAATAGATATTAGAATGTAAGAAAAACACAGTGGCTGTAGCTTCAATAAACCTGGGATGAACAATCAAACAGGTAGATCGGCTTTTGATCTAGATTGGGGTCAATATATATATATCGGGGTGCAATCAGATAGAATGCCTAAGATTATTTTTAATTTATTGTTGTTGTTTTTTTGTTTTTTAAATTACGTGATACAAATCGGATTTGACCTGCTGAGCTTAACTTATGCTGCATCCAAGTCCTCTAAGAATACCACGTTAGGTAGGCCTGCTTGAAAATGATAAGTAGTATTATAAGCAGTGAAAATATGTCAAAAATAAAAAGTCTTACACTGAACAACCTGTTTTGCAGTTGTGGCACGTGTGCAAATAAGTTAGAAGCTTTTGGTCTAAAAAGCATCCTATCTTCTAGCTTTTTCCTTGTTTTTTATTTATTTATGTCTTGTCTTTTGTTGTTTTTATATTTTTTGACATGTTCTCCTTTTTAGACTTAATAGAGGTTTTGAATACACATGTTTCTCTTAATTCCTGCAGTTAAAGGAACGGAGACGACAATCTGCTAAACAGCTGAGACATCTGGGGAATTGCTGCGTTTAGCATTTTAAACAAGTGTATAATGGTGTTTAGCTGGGGAACGTTAGCTTGCGAAAGCTAACATTCGCAAGCTAACGGTTGACTCAGCCTTAGCTGTTGCCCATTTGTAACAACAAAGAAATTACAGTTAAAACCCCAAATAACACACACAAGAATGAAGCCAGTGATCACTTTTTTTTCTAAATACCATGCTCGTTGTTAAGCTAATGCTTGAAAAGCTACTGAACAGATATTTTCTCACTTAATATGTTTGTGTTAGCCTATATTACAGCAAACATTATTTGACTGCCGTTTTTCCAAACTGAAAATAAAACTTTGAATCAGTGTGTCTGTGACTAATATAAGGGAACGCAGCAATATAACAAAGCAAGATGGCATGTTTTGGAGAAAAGCAGGATCAGATTCAGTAAAACCTTCAGCTTTTGCACATAGTCACATACAGTAGCTGCAGAGCAACCCTGAGCGGCCGTTTCTTTTTGCAGCTCAATGTGATGACTACATTATTGGCTGTGGACCAGCTCTCTACATGCCTTAGGTATCGATGCTTCACAAACACCGGCCCAGCTCTTGTACTGTGCTCCCTATGGGGAATAGTTCTACATCACTGTGAATGAGCGGAGTCACCACTGTGTCAACGTGATATCAATATCTCAAACACAACAGCATTTCACGCATGAAGCAGCTGTGAAGAACTGCTGCTTTTCTAAAAGGGTTTCGGCAACCCTCTCATAGGTCTCATCCCTGCAGCTATAATTTGCCTGCTGAATGTCTTTATGTTTTACCACTTTGTGATTAAAAGCAGGAAAGGAAAAGGAACCAAACGGCGTCTTTACGATGAAAAGTCAAGAGAGTTTAGCTTGTATCTGTGGCCATTGTGTCTTCCTTTCATTTTAGCAAAAAAGTATCTTTCTGGATTGTGCTTGCTATCACTAATTGGAGAATGCATAGCTTGTGTTTTGTACCCTTTAATGAGGCTCAAAACAGAGATTTTAACTATCAGACCATAGTTTGGTGAGATCTTTCCTTTCATTCCTTTGCCCCGTTTCTTTATTCACTGATATAACTACCTGACTTCAGGTTTCATTTTGCAGAACCCCAGTTAGTTTTGTTCATATACCTACCTTTAGCTACATTTTCATAGTTTATCATCACCTGTTGCAGTATATATTCTGCTCATCTAGTCGGTTTGACACATATTCCATCTGTGTTGGGATTAATCGTCTAAAATATGCATCTGGCGACCGCGCAAAAGGACAAAGCGGGTTCCTTTCTGTTTACGCGACAGTTTAGTTTTCATTTCTTATCCAGACCTAATGATCACATGACCATTCTGGCTTGAAAATTCAAAAGGTCTGTAAACGAACAATGAGTGCTCCCAAGTGACGCTGAATTAATCAGAACAGATTTGTGAACGTGGCCTCTTCCATTTGCCGTGCTCGTGCCACGGAATTTTATTTGACCTAAAAAAAAATCTGCTTCAGCCTCGGTTAGCTGCTGATTACATTACGTACGTACCGTATAAACCTTATTTCTCTAAAGCTGCGACAGAGAGGCAGATACGCAATGGCTTGACAGGGAAATAACAGTCAGTTCGGTTGTAAGAACGTAAGTGACATCCATTCAGCAAACCCTTCAATTAGACATCTGTTTGCATGTCTCCGGCATTCGGTTTGACATCAGTACGTCACCAATACTTCATTCAATCAGTCGATCTAAAAAGGTAGCGAGGAGCGTCGAGATTTAGAACAAGGTAGCACGCGTTGGAACGAAGAGACAGAGACATTGTTTGCCGAAAGCAGTAGATAAAAGAAATAAAAAAAAACATGAGCTGGGCAGCGGATGTAGAGCCTGCTTGAATCTAAATGGGCGTGTCAGGCCGGCAGGAAGGCTCACTGCTGCTCCAATAACGAATGAATAAAACCAAACTAAGCTTCGCTGCGCTCGCACACCCAGTTATTTAGTGATGCAACTGAGTGTCGGTCTCTGCTTCTCGCTCCCTCTGCCTCCCGTTCCCCCTAGTCTGCTGGTGAAACACACGAGCAAGCCAGCGCCGAGCTTTAAGAAGGCGCCTCAGGCTTCGGGCCGGTTTCATAGCGGCAGCACGTCGCTTGTGCAGAACATTCAGATCTTCATTTTGGCTCTCGTTTCAGCAGATCAGGCCATACAGGCCCGCTGTGTGTCCCTCGTGTCTCAGCAGCGGCTCGAGCCGTCCCGCAGTTTGGGAGTCTTTGGTGTGTCGCTCGTTGTTTATGTGCGGAGAAAGTGTCAGAGGCGCCGTTTTTTTGGCTGAATATGCAACCCCTCATGCATTTGTTCATTATCGCATCTTTTTATCTGCGGGACAAAAAACATGTTTTCACTGTAGTTTATTTAAACAGGCAAAAAAAATAATAATTACAAAAAACGTTTTCCAGATTAGAATAGTTTACACTTGTATTCTGAACCACAGTGCAGGAAGGCAGATATTCTTCCCAATAACATAATTTCTCAAGGTATACCTGCAGTCACTGGTCTGGTTTCTAAACTTAGGTATGAACAGCTGTCACTGTTTGTGAACACCAGGGCTGGAAAGTAACTAGTTACATTTACTCGGGTTATTGTAATTACGACTTGCAAGTGCTTTGTACTATTTTAAGTAGTATACAAAAGCTGAACTTTTACTTGTACTTGAGTATTATTTGATTTAAATATTTTACCCAGTTACACTCGATATTGCATCTATTACCTAGTTAAAAAAAAACAAAAAAAAAAACACCGGAAGCAACAGCAGTGATCCATCGGCTGGGTTTGAGGTCAGAGTTATCAGACCCCAACCTGGAGGCATATCAGTCGGACATTAGTGGTGCTAGCAAAAGCACATCTGCTACAGCTGAAGTTAGCCACCAAGAAAAAGAAAAGAGTATATTGTTTAATGTTCAAGATACAGCTAAAAAAAGTGAGTTCAATCTACAAACGGACACAGTTTGAATGTGTTTATTGGACTTGTCATCTAGTTTATTTGAGCTGTTTACCCAGTTTACAGCGGGATGGACTGCATTAAAATGATGCATCATACCTGCAAAATATTTATAATGTCATATGTTGATATGTTTTATTTTTTGTGTAGTATTTTTATTTAGAAAAGTGCTCATTTAATTAAAATATCCCCTGTTTTTGTGAATGGATGAGAGGGAGTTTCTTCTACGTAACGTTTAATTTAATGATGTGCTGTTTACTTGAGTAATGCTTTACCCTGGTAACTTCACTTGTATTTAAGTAAACTTTTATTAAAGTAACTTTACTTTTACTTGAGTGCATTAATTTGGTAATTTTTCCACTTCTGGTGAATACTTTCCACTTACAGCCGTTTACAGTATGGAAAACTGCGGTTACACACAGTTTCAAGTATGATTTAAACAGATAGCAATGTTAAGAGTCCACCTGTTTGCGAATTGATTATGAATGTCGGATCTGGATCTTTTCACGTCCAGAGCTTTTGGTCCAGCTCTTTCTTCACCACAATAGACTAAAGAAGTGTGAATATTACCACAGACAAGGCAGCAATCAATGAATCCATCTCCAACATGGCATGTGAGCGATACACCAAGTCCACCATTTGAGGCAGCGACTGACCCCCAACCCGAGGGGAGACACTCTATCAATCTTTTTCCGATTCAGAATCCCGGCCTCAGACTCAAAGGAAATGACTTTGACAGGTTGTGACCATTCCAGCATATGCTGAAGGTTATGGGGTTGAGGACACTAACAAAACCACATCATCTGCAAGTAGAAAACATGAAAATCGGAGGTTTTCAAACCTGACACCCCCCTTTATTCGACTATGCCAAAAGATCCCATCCAAGAACACCAAAATCAGGATTGTGACAGCGGTCTGTCCTGGTGGAGTCCAACACACACTATTACCATCAGACATGTTTCCATTAATGGAAACACGTCTGCCCTGAACCCTCAGTCACCCTGCGCTGTTTATTGGCAGCGTTTTAACTGCGAGAGTAGTCAATCAGCTTCTCTCATAGAATAAAAAGTTGTGATTTTCAGAAATAAAAATAACCCTGTTGTTTGACCCAGTTCAAATTTTTGTTCATAGCAGTAAAAGAAAATACAGAACTTTAAATTAGTTGGAACTAGGATGACTGAAACATTATGTGAAGACTATTCTTTTTTCTTTTCAAATCAAAATGCTTACTTAGCGCCCTGCGGTCACTAGGCTTCACGCCGAAGGTTCAGGGTAAAACCAAATTGCCTAAAATACCCGCGTCGACTTCTGAGGTGAACTTCCACCCGAGTCATGTGGTTTTACCCAATGCAATGAAAACAGAGGCAGAGATAATGACTGGTCCCAGATAACTACCTTAATTCCTGGAAAAGGTTCCTGTGAAATCAAGATGATTATAGCGATGAAACCCCCAGCAAGAAGCCCCTTTTTTTTCATTTGCAGCCCTCTGAGTCAACTACTGGGTTCCCCTATCACACTCTTCCATGTTGCTTTCTTGTTGTGGCGCCTTAATCAACAACTCATTCCCTGAAGAAACATCTCCTACACACCATTAAGCTTTTATACCTTTAGCTCTATCCAAAACTACACACAAGTGTATAATGCACACCAATGAAACAACTTTTACACCAACATAAGGAGGGATCCAAACGAACCTCTATTATGCAGACCTCACTTTAATATACTGCATCTTATTAGAGCTGACAGACGGTTTTCTGTGTCGAGAAAACCTTTAACTTACTGTGCGGCAGAGAGGATACATTACCCTTTACACGATATGCAGAAATACAGTTCTTTTCTCTCGCTCTCTCTCTGCTCTGTACGATGCAGATATTTGTGTTTGTAATTAGCGCAGGTGCAGCAGCAGCAGGCAGCGTCTGGGGAAATTCAGGTAAATTGGAGTTGCTCTTTTCATCACGTGCAGAATTTCACATTCACTTAAAAACCCAAATCCACTGTGCACTTTTCCGTCAGCAGAGCCGGGGGGCAAAGGGGTCACCCACAGGAAAATATACATCAGTAAGCTGCCTGCAATTATTCGCCTACCCAAACTAGGAGACAAACACACAGCGGGGGGAAAAAAGAGTGAGCAACCCGTATGCCATTCACAAATGGACGGCCGTCCACCCACGTGAATTCAAAAAAGGTCTGTTCCGTTATCACCCTGATGGAGAGAGCGCCTCTCTCTCCTGCTATAGAGAAACACTCCCTAAGGATGAACGTGTTCGCTGCTGTGTGACTGCATACATTTTTACAGAAATCTGAGAAAGAAAATTAAAGAAAGAATAAGTGACACCAACACTGGACCGTTTTAGTTTCTGGAATTGATCTGGAAAAGCTTACAGTAAATAGGTCACTCTGCTTCCTCTGTTGTTCCCCCGTTCTGGGAAGGCTTTTGCTCTTTTGCTGAGTGGGCGTGTGACAGTGTGTCTCCCTGTGCTTCTTCTCTTAATCCTGAGTGGACAAGGGGACCGTTTTCTCCAGAGAAAACAATGTTTTGGCAGGTTTTGAAAAAGTTTTAATATTATTACCTACTCTAGTGTGTTGCTTTATTTCTGGAATAATCTCTGTACCATTTCAGGAGCACTTTCTGAGGCTAGGATTAAAAATACTGTCAACATTGTGTTTGTTTGTTTTTGTTTTTTGTTGGGGTTTTTTCAGGTTTATATGTGTGCATTTTTCTAAATATTTCATATTAGTTATTATCAAGCATTAATAGCCAAACGAACCTGCTGTTCAGTACAAGGAGCCTTAAATGGTTGTTATACAAGCGCAGTGACATGACCACACGTGTCATCAGCACGGTAACAGCCTTACCTGACGCAAACGCCATAAAAGGTGTGCAAGAGCGGCATGCATCCCCCACCCAAACAGGCATTGACCCTTTATCGCCTCTCCTGCAATCCGGTGAGACTTTCCGCTGTTGGTCTTCTATGCAGAGCACCTTAATTACACCGTATACTTTAATCCCTGTCTCTCTCTGCATGTGTGTGTGTGTCCTTTTTTTTTGCATGCATGCATAAATGCATGCATTCCGAGTTTAATTACCAGACTGATCTGACATCTTGCAAGCCCTTAATTAATCACCGACGAGCCGCGTCTGGTCAAAGTGCCTGGCTCTCCAAGGAGAAAGACTGGCGCAGCGCCGCAACAGTCAGCCGCGACCGCAAAACGCGGCGAGAGACCAACATCTGCACCCGATCAAACTCATCGCGATTCGTTGTGACCGAACGGAGGGTGCAAAAAAATTAAATAAAATAAAATAAACACATGAGAGAGACCCAGTCCTAAACGAGCGCTGCTGCAGCATGCACAGATGGAAAAGAGGGGTTCATCCCCCCCTCACCCCCCCTCAGTCTCACTGACATCTCTGTGCGCCCCGCCAACGCCAGAGGAACGGGATGTTTCCTTAAAACCGGGTTACCTTTTTTGGGGAGTCATGATCAAACCCAGAGGTTAGCGCAAGTTCCGACGGCAGGAAAAAAAAAAAGTGCGACAAACTGATTCCAGTCAGAAAGCCACAGCAGGGACACTCAGTACCTCTCCGGTGAATAAATTACCTTTTATCTTTTCACTCTAGCTTCATTTCTCTCAAATCTTAACTCAGAAATCGTTACCTTGCGGGGTCCTTCATGCCTCTATGAAATCACGCGCACGGTCCCGCTTCGCAATTAGGATGCATGCTGTCACCGGAGAGGGGGGAAAGAGGAGAGAGAGAGAGAGAGACTGCCGATAAGTCCAATGTCAAACAGCCCGAAAGCAGCAGCAGCAGCAGATCGCTGTGCAGCTTCCGAAGCTTCCTCCGTTTTCCAGTCACGCACACCTGAACCTCTTCTCCAAACACCTCTCTCCTTCAACACACCCCTCTGCTCCTCCTCTTCTCAGCACATCTCCCCTCATATTATCCCCCCATCGCGCCTCTCTCTCCCGTTCTTCACCCCCCCCCCCATTTTAATTCAGCATTGCTTAAACATTCCTCTTCATTTTTTTTGTTTAGCAACCAACTAAAACAGTCAGCTTTTTACATGCACTACTGCCTTTTCTCACACTGACCCATTAAGGTATGAGCCATCATTGTGTTCGTGAATGTACAGGTGTACTACACTCTAGAAACTGCTGGGTTGTTGTTTTATTTATTTTTCACTGGATACTGTTAATCAATCGTTAATCAAACACCATTCGGTGGTTCCACCTTACCTTGTTCCACTCGTCCCAACCCTGGTGTTTTAAAATCAACCCACGCCTGGATCTGTCCGTAGGCCTTTTAGTTTTAACACAGGACTCCATAAGCAAAATGACCCAAACTGGGTCTTTTTTTTTTATCCGTGCATGTTTATCTGTGTTTTTTTATTATTATTATTAGCTTCTTCCTTATTTGGTGAAAATTGTGTCAAAGATTTCGAACTAGTTAAGTGTGTTAACTAATCCCCTGGACCTCTCCAAAAGTTCAAGTTCAAAGAGATTCCTCACCATCCTCCAACTACAAACTCCAATACAGTGGCTGTAACTATAATTCACAGCAATTGCCCAGACAATCAATAGTTTATTAGCATTTCAGATTGTCTGACTGTATCTCGACAAATCCGTTGCAGGCTTCCCTGTAGACAGCATTTGAAGTGGGATACGTTCATTGAGTGTTAAATTTACAGCTAGGTAGACATTAAACTGCAATTGTCATCTCAGTTGCATCTGAATTGTCATCTCAATTAGATTGCCTGGACGACATATTTGGTGGGCTATAATATTTTAGGAGCCATGCCAGAGAAAGCTGCTTGCCAATAATCAATGCAGCTATGTGAATAGGCGTTCACTGCCCTTCATACCCACAACTGATGTAGCTCTTAGCAATCAAGACCAGAACACCCAGGCAGAGTAGAGGGAGTAGTTAGAAAAATGAGAGATTATAAATGACATGGACCTTATAATATTCAACAACAAGACTAGCATGTCATGTTATTTTTTAATGCACCCCTAGTCCAGCCATCCATCCATTGTCCATGAACCAGCTTGTCCTGTCAGTGTGGCGTGGGGCAAGTGCCTATCTCCAGCTGTCACTGGGTGAGAGGCAGGGTACACCCACTCATAACTAAGCGCAACTGAAAGCAACCAATTAGCCTAACCGTCATGTTTTCGGTCTGTGGGAGGAAGTGCCCAGTGAGAACCCAAGCATGCCCTGCGGCCCTAGTATAAATGAATAAAATGCAGAGAAATGTCTTGCTGTTAACCCCTTCTGGAGTCAGTTTGGTTACATCCATCCATTTTCTACACCCGTTTTTTTTCCATGCTGGCTGGTGCCTATCTCCAGCGGTCACTGGACGAGAGACGGGGGTTACACCCTGGACAGGTCGCCAGCCTATCGCAGGGCAACACAGAGACAAACAGGACGCACAACCATGCGAGCACATTGCCCACACTCACAATTAAGGGCAATTCAGAGTAACCAGTTAACATAACAGTCATATTTTTTTTTGGTTTGTGGGAGGAATTCAGAGTACCCAGAGAGAACCCACGCTTGCACAAGGAGAACATGATAACTCGATACAGAAAGACCCCAGATCCAACCCAGCGTTCCATCCCAGGACGTTTCGGATCATTCTCTACAAAGTACGTGTAACAAATTCTGTTCATCACGAGGTTGCTTAAGTGTTTGTACTAAATGCTGAGAAATATTGTTTGCTAGAATTACTAATGATAGTTGTCCTACGACAGCAAATAGCAAATTCCAAGTTGTGTCTGGAACACTGGTTGCGTTGGGAGGGATATTGCTCTGAGTTCAAGTTTTTAAGGAAAATGAAATCAGATGAAAAGCATAAATGTTTGTGTTTTCATTAATTGCTGGTGTTTCTACTCCGAATGGTACCCAGCAGTACTACAACTGAAACATAAGATTACTATAGTAAGCACTGGATTACTAAAACCAATGCCGCCTCTTTCAAACTCTTTCATTGTGGTCATACAAGAGTAAAAAAAAATTAACCAGTGCAGATTTGTTTGGCTTCCTCCTATAGAGCCACAGAGATTAAAACATTAAGGACAAATATAAATCGATGTAGATCTAATGAAAACATCCCCCTTGTGCTCTCTATTGCACAATGAAAACAAACTGCTTCTGCCAGAATCAACAAGCTTCTAAAGACTCTAAGAATATCTACATTTTTAGTAGGATTTATTTTATTTATTTTTTTGCCTGCATTGATTGCTATGATTGTTATTGTAACATTTTTAGTCTTTCTCTTAAGAAGTGTGGGTTGACAAATACTGGGGCTAAAACATTGGACATAATGAGATTTCAAATAACATAATTTTTGTTCTGATACAATATATTACAAACTATAGCTAATGTTAGTTCAGAAGATTATGGGTAGGGTATTGGCTCAAAAAGCAACAGTTTCTTTGGACTTTTCTGATAAAATTTTTTTTTTTTTTTTTTAGGTTTTTCTTTTGCAATGGGATATTCCAGAAGGCGTCCAAGATACAGAGGGTTGTCTGGGAACGCTTCTTCTATCTCAGCCCGACATGCATAACAGGTCGGTAGGATTAGGTCAACTAAAAGCGTATAAAATGTTATTTTCATCAGTGCGTACCATTGTAGTCTCCCTCACTGAATAAATAAGTTAGAGTCACATACCTCAGCTTGCAGGGCTAAATACTCCCACAGAAACACAGCATCCCTCACGCGTACATCACGGCATCATGCTCGCGGTGGTTAATCTACTTTTTCACTATGGCAACAAATGAACACCCCTCCTCTCTCTCTCTCTCTCTCTCTCTCTCTCTCTCTCTAACTCTCTTCCTGTCTCTTTCTCGGTCTCGCTTCCTCTCTGCTCCAATGAGGAGGCTTCAACCGTCACAGGTCTCCCACCATCTCTCTGTGTGCTGTCGGTCTCTCCTCCTCTATCTCACATCACACCTACCTCCAAGATACCATCTGGAGATGCATACTGGTACGGCGAAGCCTGGGGAGACATCCAGAGAGAGATGGAGACGGGTCTAAGGGATACATGGTGTGGGGTGGGGAGGTTGGCGGGTTCAGAGCTCGGCTATGACAAGGCTTGGATTAATTTGTTTGCCAAATGCATTCGGGATTAGCGGACCATTAAAAGAGCATGACATATACTGTACATGCACATACGTACACAGCTGTGCATTTTTAGACACCGCCTTGAACGTTGGAAATCCCCAAACTTGATCTCTGTTCTTTGTTTTCTTGCTATTACGGGCTTGTTTTGGAGCAAAAAAAATTAGTTACTCCCTCAAACAAATGCACTACTGTCCCTCGATGTGTAGAAATAAAAGATATTGAATGTATATTCAGCTTTTTATGAGCAACAGTCACAGCCGACTCGCCAACCCATCTCCTGGGTCCCAGACGCTCAAGCTTCTTTTTTCTGTATGAGAGAGGTTTAAAGAATCTCATTCAAACCTTAGTTCTGCTCAGAAATATTAAAAAGAGAAGAATCCATTGTTGTTCAACTGCAATTTAAGTCCCACCCTCCAGTCCAGTAGGCCGATTAGTTTTGGCACGTCAATAGAAAAAGCTAAAAAAAAAAAAAAAACACAGCTTTCAAAAAATAAGACTTTTAAAGAAGAAATCTTCCCCAGAATATTGCCCCTTACAGCCAAGAGAATATAAGTGAAAACAAATGTAGCAGAAAGAGGAAGTTTTTATAGGTCAATTGAAATAGAGGAAAATGTTAGGTATTGCAGGACTTCGTGTTTGAAGGAGGTCGGTGGGCAGCAGGAAATTAACCTCTGTGTCCAAGTAGGTTTCTATAACACATGAATTTAGCCATGGTCAGAAGCTAAATCATTTTCAGTGTCTTGGGAGAAACCTTTTGCCCATTTATAGATTTTTAATAAAATACAGAGCACAATACAGAGCAGATAAAGAAAACAGATACAACCAGAAGTAAACTGAGTGATTAGTGAGGGATTTTCTCCAACAGAGAATCCATCCATCCATTTCTACACCTGCTTATTCTTTGCAGAGTTGTAGATGGATGGATGAAAGCTTGGGTACACCTTGAACAGGTTGTCAGTCTCTCAAAGGAAAACACAGAGACATCCAACCAGGCACAGACACACTCTACTGTTTAAGGCCTATTAAGAGCAGTCAATAGCTTTATTTGCATGGCTTTGGGAGGATGTGGAAATAACCCTGAGAAAATCCATCCTACATGGGGAAAATAAACAAGCTCTATACCCAAAGGCCCCCAAGACCTTATAGCTGTGAGGCAACAGTAAAGAAACTGTGCTTTGTGCAGCCAAAAAAAATAAATAAACTAGTTCAGGTAAATCTAATGTGCTCATTTGTTATGTTTGGGGGCCAACAATATATCTTTCTCCCTCTGAAATGTGAATTTAAATTACAGGATTTGTTTTAACCTCCAAACAAATTAAATTTTGTTTGAAATCAACCCTAATATAGAAGAATGCTGGTGAAATTTGGAACACACTTCTACAGCTTTGTCACATTGGTTCAGTCTGTACAAAACAATGACTTCAGACAACTGTGTATTTATATATGTCTCACAAACATTGCTATCAAAATCCAGTCATCTGTCCATTGTCTTCCACTTATCCAAGAGCAGATGATGGGGGCAACAAGGCCAGGATGGGAAGTCGGACATCCCACTCTCACCAATACCTTCCAGCTTAACCCTAAAATGTTTCAGGTCCAGAAGCATAGGTAGTCTATCAAGAGAGTCTGGGGTCTTCCCCAGGGTCTACTCCAAGTGAGATGTACCAAAAATCTCAAAAAGAGGTGCCCAGAAAGTATGCTGATAAAATAAGGACCCAACTTCTGCAGATCAGGACCCAATCTGTTCATCAATCTTCTGCTCCATGCTACTGTCATTTGTGAGCAAGACACTCGGAGATGCATACTTAAACTCCCCACAATATATTTTTTTATATAAATTAAACTGGATAAACTCAGTAATCTGTTGTTAGCAGCCACCCAGCCACATGCTTTAATGTTGTCTTGTTAATGTCTACCTTTAAATCCTGCAGCTGACTGGTCACACAAACCACATGTCAACACTATATCCCCTGTCCCAGTCAGCCAATGTAGGGTTGTGACTGTCTTGCTCGCCGAAGTCCGTTCACAAGACAAGTGGAGACAGCACAAGGGTGCTTTAATCCCACTTTGTAGCGTTTTGTGAAAAGGGTTTACACCTTGACATCCTGCCCATGGAAAACAACAAATGGGATCAGAGTCCAGGGCGAGTCGTCAGATTCCAAGCTGCCCTGGTTCCAAGCTCAACTTTGTGAAGACAATGAGGGCACAGCTCTTTCTGAGGTTAAACAAAAAAAATGGATAAGCTATGAAAGCCTCCATGGACATGGGAATACAGGATGTGTGGTGAGTGTGAGTGTGCGTACTGTGTCCCTTTGTTTTGTAGGAGTGTTCACATGTGGGGGCACTAGAGTGGGAACGTGTTTTTTGTTTGTCTGTTTGTCAGGTTGGGTTTTGGACTGCCCCCGTCTCCTGGGACATCTCAGGTCTCCACTAAGTGTGGAGCCCAAATATCCCCTACTCCCCGTCCTGCTCCCCTCTGTTGGCTGGTGCCTTGGTGTGTTGGTGGTCCTCGGTGTCCAGCGCTGTGTGCTCGGGTGTGTGCTGACTCACGGGGCCTGAGCACCATGGCTCTGTCGGGGCCCCACTGGAGGGTGGGATGCCCTTGTGCCTTGGGTATCTGCGTCCATGGCTGGATCCGCTCTAGCATAGCTGGCTGCCTGTGGAGCCCGCTGGCTTGTTGCTCTAGCTCCTGGGGGCTTCGGCGCTGTAGCTGTTGGAGGGTTTGATGGGGCTCGCCTCCTCCTGGGACTTCCCTGGGAGGCAGCTATCCCTTTGTTGGTCCTTCTTGGGCTCCTTTGCCCTGGGGCCCTTTCGGGCGTCTGGGGCTCTGTCTGCCTCGGCGCTCTGGGGGACGGGTCTTTAGCTCCTCACCACCACTATTGAGCATTTTTCTCACGGATAAATCTTACACACAAGTGCAATTTTGCAAGCACTTACAGGTGCTTGGATCCAGGTGCAGATTCACTTCTATACAGATAAACCCTGTCAAAATCTCTAATTGTCACTTTTTGCATCTTGTACTAAATAATACTATTTTTCAGTGATGTTATTAAGATGTTGGCTGTTTGTACCTGTGATACTTTTTTGGATGGTTTTGCTGTTCTTTTTATATCTCTATATGCAGGTGTAGAAGCAGACTCAGAGGATGTTATCATTTACTCTCTTTTTCCTCTTCTCTTTTTTGTCACCTTTTCTCCTTTTTCGTATTTTGTCTCATGATTTTCTCCTCCTTTCTTTCTCTTTTACCTTTCAGTTGCTGTGTACGTTGAACTGAAAGTTGTCCCAAAAATATTATCTGATAAAGTTTTTTGCATATATATCAAGTGGAGCACTATGGCCAAAGCAGTAATGCTCCACTTGTGAAAGTAAGTCTCTTGAGCTCTCTTTGATATTAAGACAGCAATTCTTAATGCTATACACAGTCAGACAGGACTCATTAAAGCAAAAACAAAAAAACAAAAGAAAGCAGTAGGCGTTTGGACAGTCAATGGATGGTCCCACCGTCCATTGATCCAAATTATGCCATGCATTAAGTGGTGACTGATGACCAAAGGGCCACAACAGGGTTAGGGATCACTTGAATGCACCATTTAAAAAGGAATCGACTGCCAGTAATGGATTACAGGATCACTGTGAATCATAAATCACTGCATACCAGATGTGAGCTGCACTAAGCTGCTTCTATAACACATTTGGACTTAAATTGTGAGCTTCTGGAGGTTCCATCCTCTAATTTTAGGATGTAACTTTATCCCCTGTTTGTTTATTTATCTTTATGCCTTGGCTTTTAGCATAAAGTAACAACGTTCTTTAGGACCAGACTTAAACAAAATAATAAATGAATAAATAAACTATTAAATTTTTTTGATATATCTTTTTTTCAATTACATTCAAAGGTCATGCAAACCCCAAATCCCCCTCTTGCCCAATTACATCATGCCAATGAAAGCCCAAATGATCTTAGGACCAATTTGCATGGGAGAATAATTAATGTTGTTGTAAAGCAGACACACACAAACAAAGTGTTAACCAGAAAAGCAAAAAAAAAAAAAAAAAGGACCCTTTAGACTTGATTTGTGTAAATTGGTATCAATAATGTAATTACTATTGATCAAATTGAGACAAATCAGTTGCATGTAATATAGTGTAGCATGTCAAATGATGGGTGATTGGACTTAATGACAGGCTGATGGAAATCACCCTATTATAACATAGCGGGAGCGTAATCTGACACTGACACTGCTAAGCAAAGTTTATGGGGCATGTGGGAGAGGAGAAAATAGCAACAGTTCCCCCTGGTTGGAGGAAAACGACATTAGCGGCAGAATAAACGCTACATGATAAAAAAACCACACCTGCACTCCTAATGTTTGTGTAATCACTGATCAGCGTGTGCGCGACAGACGCGTAACATCCACAGGATAAAACATTCTTATTCCCACACTCCCTATAAAATCACAGAACAAGATATTCTGTGTCATTCAGCAAATCAATTATTCAATGGCATTTCTGAATAACAGTGGATACCCACGGTTGCCATAGACACGTCGCTGATCTACGGGTCTGACACTTTTCTGTGATATTTTCCCAATAAGTGGGACAAATAGAGAATTAAAAGCATCAGTTTAATGCCAGTAGCGAAATGAGGACATCAGTTATGAAAGATTCACACTCATTTAAAATGCTTCCTGCCTCGCTGACCACATGCAGGTTGACTTTTAACGATGCTCATTTGTTTAAGGACAACTAGACACGATTGCGATAAAGATTATCATATTGATTTCCCGTTTCCAACAGATTGTGGTATAAATCAGAAAAATGTATCTCTTAGGATCTTTTGACATAAGGTAGATCTAGTTGCTTACGTATGCGCCACGGCTCAAAATAAGATGACTTATGGAAATTAATTTATCACAGAAACTGACAGGTATCTCCCTGCAGGTTACATATTCAGGTTACCGTTGTGTACGCGCTTATTAATGCTGGTATTTTTGGCAACTTTTAAAGAGTTTAAAAGAGCTTGTCCTCAACATCACCGCAGGCTGCTGTGAGACCCGGGTGCATACAAACAAAAAGCAGCCTCGGTGTCGGTGTTAGCTGTCAGCACAGGCTGACAAGCTGTCACAGTGTCTCTGACTACCTGAACGCTCCGATAACACACTCAGCACACAGACCGGGGACGCTGCAGCGGTGCGTTAATTCTACCCCGCAGGAAGAAAGCGATAACCTGGGGAAAAGTAAATTATTTTTCGTCTGGCTTGACAATTGCGTTATTAAAAGTGAAGAAACGCATGATGTGTGGAGGTAATTATTTTCAATTTTATAAAAAAAAGGTGTAAAGTGAACATCATAAATATTCCTTAATAAAAGAAAAGGGTCTCCAGCGTGTGGGTTTAGAAAAAGCATATTAAAAAATGAGTTCCTATCTGTTATTTAAGCTAGTTTTATGAAAATCTTGTGTTAATTTTTTTTTTTTTTTAGTTCAATAATCAGAATCATTCACTTTCTACATACAGATTTTAGGTACAACAGGCCAGAGGTCAGCAGGTTATAACCTGTACCCACTTTGGAAGTACATGGAAGTACTACATAGGCAATTTATGTTGATACAAATATATATATATATATATATATATATATATATATATATATATATATATATATATATATATATTTAATTATCCAATAAATGCATGAAAAACAATAAAAATTTACCTCTTGTGCATCCTTAATAACTGCAACATGTGATTTTTGTTAATCTTAAAGCATTAGTTTGGTCATTTTAACATTATATACTAGATGAAACATTTAGAGAGTACTTAAATATTTTTTTATTACTTGTATCTGAATTATAAATTATATAAAAAAAACAATCAACTATGCAAGTTAGTTCTGTAGAGAGGATCTAAACACAGGAATAAGCAGGTAGAAATGGTAAGGAGCTATAGTCCATAATATTTATTTATTCATTCATTTACAGACTCATTTTCTAAATCTCACCAAATTATCTTTTTCTGTGCTTCCGTAGAAAAAGCAAAGAACCCAAAACAATGACTCACAACACAAAATTTTAACGTAAAAAAAAAAATAAGGTGACCTAAAATTATAAAGGGCTCAAAAATGACCAAAGTTAAACTAATTTCATACAGATGAAGCAAAGTGTAAAAAATATTTACCAGTAATCTTAAACTAGAGCTTTCCAGTCATGTTTTTGAACACTTGAATGTCTGTGTTGTATTACTGATCACAGCGCTGCTTTCAACGAATCATATCATAGTGATTAATATACTAGAAGATTGGAGGGGGTTGTATGGTTAAGTGGTGCAGATCTTTTTTCGGCAGAACGGGACAACTTTGTTTCATTTGGAAATTGGAAACTTGTATGCGGAGTTCCACGAGGCTCCATTCTCAGGCTACTTCCATTCAATATACTGGCTCTGTGTAGTTCAGATTATAGAGTATAACAACATCTCTTTCCATATGCATGCAGAGAATACATAACTTTATTTTTCTTTGACCTTGTGACCCCAGTCCCTTACAGTCACAGTGCGTTAATGGGTCAAAAGTTTCTCCAATGTATCACAGAAAATATAATCATTGTTTTTGTCCCAAAAATGCAACATTTGGCTAGACTCAATGAGACTAAAGATAATAGGGCATTCGACAAATCCTATCTGTTTTTATATACTACGAGTTTAAATTTTAACAGCCAATTAAAGTTTTTTTTCTAAATCAGCTCACTACTGTCATGATGCAATTTTACCTGCCTACTTTCCCGTGAACTCTCTCCTTTCCACCTCTCATGCAGTTCACTCTCCACCTCCTCATTAGTTCCAGCTGTTAATCAGATCTAGACTCGTTCCACCTGCCAAGCCCTCTATAAAAGCCTACCTCAGTCAACCATTCCCCACCGGTTCGTCTTCATCCAAACCTCGTGCTTCTCACGTCTGCCTGCCAGAGTTCCCTTCGTTGACGCTTGCCTGCACACTTCCAAGTAGTGATGGGCAAATGAAGCCTCATGAAGCAATGAAGCTTTCCAACACTTTGCTTTGGAAAAATGTTCTTTACTCGATGCTTCATTCATCACTCACTAGTGACATCTGCTGGTGAAACTGTAACAGCCTTGTCACTTAGTTGGATCATACTTACATGATGGATCATACTTACATACCAAAATTTAGTAAATGCAATATTGTCACAAAGTTTTCATCAAACTCGTGTTTAGTAAGAGGAGAATCAATTAAATCATATTTAATTGTCATGTTTTAATTATTAAAATGATTTGTAGCCAATCTAATCCTTGACCATCAGTGGTTGTATTCGGTTTTCTTTTATGTCATGGACTTATTTGACAATGAAGATATGTGTTACTTTAGTGTATTGGGAATTGAGTGATTGTTGGGGCAGACACTGTACGCTTTGAGCTTGAAACTTGCTTCCTGAAAAACAGAATTTGTTTTAAATCATCTCTTCCTGGGAGTTCTAGTTCTGGTTCTTAATATTAAGTTACACATAGAGTTTGCCTCTTCCAATGGCTTTTAGTCTGCTTTTGATGAGTGATTCTGATGCATCTCCTGATCAAACAAAAGAAAATTTAGAAATTTTAGGATTTTAGGTTTAATTGTTATTTGGGAACAGGACTTTTCTTCACTGTTTCAGGTTTTTGACGGGTAAATCGTCGGCAGATGACCTCACCAACGAAGCAATGGGGTTCATCACGCTTTTATTTTGAAAAATGATTCGCAAAATGAAGCAATGACGTGGCAGATGTAATGCGATGCCCCGTTTGTGGTTGATCACGTGATTTTCCTCAATATGACACAAGCTCTGAAGCGGGGCTTCATCTGACACGCCCCATTTTTACTCGGTACACGCCTCAAAGCCTGGCTTCAGATGTCCCATCACTACCTCCAAGTAATCTCTCTGCTGGTGCTGCTGGTGCTGCTGCTACTCCAGCACCCCAAGAACTTTCTCCCTGCTGTGCTGTCAGCGCTGCCTCAACCCCAGCGCTCACTCTCCTACTCTGGAGGTGTCCTGGTTTTCCAGCGCAGCACCCGCTGTCCTCCAGTTCTCTCACATCCACCTGCTCCCATCCCTTTAAAAGACTCTGAGAAACTAAGCTCAGTGTGTGGCTGTGTTCGGGTTCAGAACATCAGAACAAATCCTGACAACTAAATGGTAAATGGCTTGTACTTGTATAGCGCTTTACACTACAGTCTTAGTCATTCACCCATTCACACACACATTCAAAAATATTGCAAAATAAAAGGACAGACAAAACATATACAGGCTTTAATTTGCAGTGAGTTAAATTATTGCAATGTAATGTTTTCTGAGCAAAGATCAATCAGGCAGGATTAGTGTACTGTTCCTAATTACACATTGCGATTGTTTTTGGTCTGTTCAAAAAATTACAGACTGTCTTGGAAACTTTAATACTTTCCATCTAGAACAGACAGACACTCTACATTTGTCATCTTGTAGCAAAACATTAGTCAGTGTCAGAGTCTGATATGCAAAAGGGATCTGAGATCTGAAGCATTGCAGAAAGAGGTGAGCTCAGCTGGTCTCTTCATCGGTGGTCTGCCTCCTCTTTGCCATTTCGCATGCAGTAACCGACTGAATGCAACTATACGGACCAGGATCCCTCCATACAACCAGCTCATACTGCCATCTTGTGCCTGGTCGAAGAACAAAAATGATCAGTTTTGAACTTTTCATTGGCATCATGCGGTGCCTGGGATATCAAGGAGTCGCTGGTCTTGACTCCCGTAAATTGACATTACATGTGAGTTCAGATAAATACACACAGTGCGTCTGTACTCTGCTCTCTCAGAAGAACCCCTGAGGCCAGGTTTATCCTGTGACGGGCATTCCTGTGCGCTCTACTGCGTTCCTGCAGCCAGCTAAGCTGCATCCCGTGCCTGACCACAGCAGCATGTGAGCGGCTTGTGATCCTGGGACTCGCACCGATGACTCTGAACTCTGCAGTGGGCTGACTGGACCGGAGGGGTTGGAGCATGTGGTTGCAAAACTCTCTCCTCCTAGAATGTTCCACCTCTGCTGCGTTGGTGATCGTCACGTCCCGCATGGTGGACGAGATGGAGAGAGGGCTTTTTAATTACAAAACTTCCTCTGGTGTGTCCTACAGAGCAATGGAAAAGGCTTCAGTGTTTTAATTTATATTGTTTTATTACGCAGGTCAGAGAGTAGCTAATTATCACAGAAAATGTCCCCCTCTTTGCATTTATGGTAAGTAAGCTCGCAGTCACAAAGTGCTTCACAAAACAATTTAAAAACATTTAAAACCACTATTTCAAAATAATTAACAATATAGTTTAATTTTAAAATGATTGGCTTATTTGGCTTTTTAAAAGCATCAGTAATTTTCATTGATAAGAATTGCAAAGCACTGCTCTACTGCCATACAGCCGGCCAAACAGCTGGATTACCTCTTTAGTCTAAAAAGTTTGAAAGTCTTTTAAACATGTTCTCTTTTTGTGCATATTTCCATACAAGTCCTTGTACCTGACTCACCATGACAGCATACTTTGGATCGTGCGCTTAAAAGCGAGAAAACTGTGCAAGAGAGCAAAGAAGTGTCAGGCAAACAAAAACAACTTAAACTATATACAGCAGATGAATAGCAGATGAAATTCATGTCTTTAAGAAATAAGAAAACTCCTTAAGTGTATGGTGCTTACCTTTACCATCACGTCGCTGCTGCGGCCTGCTTGCTGGCTAATAGAAGGATACCACACTCAGGCTTTGCTTACAGGGAATCCTTTGCAACTTACTGACAGCTGGATGGCTACGGGGCTGATAGCCTAAATAAATGACGGCTAACATCACCTTGTTAGACTCAAATTGTTACAGTAAAAAGAGCAAAACAGAAAAGTTTCATATCCTGTGCACTGAGAAAATCTGTTTAAAGACGAATGTTAATTACTGCCAGTGTTCTTGATTTTAGCTTTCGCTATTGTATGAAAATAACAATAAGGTTACAGACTACATCGGTGTAACTGTATTAAACGACAACTTATTTTAGTAGATATGAGAATAATTGTTTAAACCATGGTAATTTTACTCCAGACTGGCACACCATGAGATTTGGTGAAGTCTTGAGCCGACACCTATTTCTAACCATACTTTCTTTACAATATTTTAAATTAGTCCAAAGAAAAACATTCAAGGACTCATTGTTTCTTGTGTCTACACTAAGCATGGGCTTGTGTAATACTGTCCTCACAACAATCATTTGACACTGCAGTAGTAGTAGCAGTCATGAAAAGAATAAAAATAAAAAACATTTAGTTTAAGTCAAACACCCAAATATAGTGTGAATGCCATAATATCAATTTATGTATTAAACTCAGTGTGTGCTCATCTTCCCAATGCATTTTCCTTTCGACAGCCAAAGCTTGTGTTTTAATTTCTCTCGGTGTAAAACAGCAGCGGCATTAAAGCGCTATATCGTGCTGCTGCCTGTATGAATTATTGTTGTCATTTTCAGTAAAACGCGCTTGTCACCGCGCGATATGGGGAATATCAAGTCTCTGTACCTGCCACTTTCATTCATTTGGCAAGCAACGGTCATTCATCACAGAATCCCTGCAGGAGATGGAGCATCCAGAGGAAAATAGAGTCATACTAAATGAAACAAATTTGATTTGGAAGGGATTTGTTGATCACACTGGGCTGTCTTAAAAGCAACTAAAATTTAGTTTAGTGTTTTTATGTTCTTGCTTTCTCTGCCTTTGATAAAGATGGATGAAGACTGTGAGAATTACATTTTTCTGAGCTCCTGAAGGAGGAGTTTACAAGACAAAGCATGAGAACGCCTGCTTTACCTGCTCGCCGCTGTATTAACTGCATCCAGATCAAAAATCTGATCCTTTTGGTGGTGTTCCAAGACAGGACAGAAAGTCCTTTATATAAAGAAAGTTATTTTGACTTTTTTATCTACACATTTCAGCAGCAAACATGTCAAGCAGTCAGACATTAACATAGCTTTGAACAACAATTCTTATGTGTGGCTATGTTAAGAATCAAATTGGAGATCCATTTTCCATTTGCAAATATTGTTGAATTTGCGTCCATTCTTCTTAGACATACAGCTTAAGCTCAGTCAGACTGGATGGAGAGCATCTCCGAACAACAATTTTCAAGTCTTGCCACACATTATCAATTGAATTTAGGTCTGTGCTTCGACAGGAACATTCTAACACACGACTATATACGATCTAAAACATTCAAATGTAGATCTGGCTTAACGTTTAGGGTCATTGTCCTGCTGGGAGGTGAACATCCACCCAAGTCTGAACTCTTTTTCAGTCCCTTTTTTCTGCCCCGTGCGTCCCGTCTTCCTGTCAGCTGTAACCTGCTTTCCTCTCACTGCAAAAAGAGAACTAAAAGTGAGTAAACATTTATTGAAATTAATGTATTTATCCTTCATTTGAGCAGGCAAGTTTAAATGATCTGCCAATGGAATAAGATTTTTGCACTTAAATTAGGAACAACTCATCTCCATCATCTTATTTCAAGTGCAGTATATTTAATTATCCTATTTTAAAGGGTCAAAATACCTATTCCACTGGCAGATAATTGCCTGCTCAAATTGTACTTACTTTTAGTGCCCTGTGCTGAGGGAGAGCATTCCCATAGCAAACTGCTGCTGCCTTAGTTTTCTTCCACACATCCCTTTGCATGTAGAACATCCCTCCCTTCACCCAATGCATATACTCACTTACACTTGCAGGTTTGTGGAGGAGAGTCATTGGGTGAGAGGCAGGGAGATGCCGACAATAGAACAAAATCTTATATGAGCAACTTCTTCCACGTGTTTGGTGTGTCGATTATTTAAACCATGGCAATCTGCAAATATAACTTTTTTTATATGGCTTTCTTTCAACAACTGCTTTCTTCTTGCCACTATGCAATAAAAAGCAGATTTGTGGAGTGCACAGTTCATGGTTATTCTGCCAACAAGTTCTCACACATGAGCTGTGGATCTTTGCAGCTCCTCCAGAGGAGGATGGCCATACCTTGGTACCCTTGCAGTTGTGCCAAATGTTTAATATGTCTGGATGATGGATTGAGTGAGCTGTCCTCTGTGAGATGTCCAAGGCTTGTTTTGTAATCTAAGCCTGTTTTAAACTTCTCCACATCTTTCTACCGGACCCGTCTGCCGGGTTCCTTAGTCATCATGATGCTGTTTGTTGCTGGATGTTCTCAAACAAAACCATGAGGCCTTCACACAACAGTTGGATTTATACAGAAATTAAAATGCAAACAGGAGTATTCTAGCTCCTAATTAGGAGAACTCTGCAAGTGATTGGTTATAGTGTGTTTTATCTAAAACTTATTTTTAAAGAATTAAAAAAAAAACGTGTTACTTCTACTTCTATACAATGCACTTCTTTATGTTTGTCACACCAAATCCCAACAGCATACATGAAAACTTGAGGTTGAATGGGACAAAATAGGAATAAAAAAAGAGACCATAAACTGATTGTAATAGAACAGTGCTTCCTATTATATCTTTACTTGAACTGACATTTTTAACTGACAGAAGACACTTTTAATCATTTTCAGCCCATTAGCTAATTTATTTTTCAACATAGTGATTGGTTAAATGAAATGAATGCTCCCTCCTTCATATAAGTTATCTGAGACAGAATTACTGCTTTTCAGAGATTAAAGATACATAGTGTGGTTAAAAAGCTACTCGATCTGACACAGTGGCCTTAATATATCATTTAACTCAGCGGTTTAATTAGAAAAAAGGAGCACGGTAAAGCAAATTTATGCTTCAAATGTTACAAGAGATCAAAAAGAGCACTCACTAGCAGATGATACAGATTCTCTCTGTCACTGAACCCATTTTAATTAACTTAAATGCTGAATTCATAGGTGGGGTCACGAGTCTCTTCAGTTGTTTGTTTTTCTGAGTCAGAATCCACGAAGGTTTGGACCCACTGAGTTAAATCATACAGTATGATTCATGACTTTAAGAGGGGGAAAAAAATCCACCTTTACTATTTGTAATGCCTTCTTTTGTAATTTGTAAGCTAAAGATTTTTTGCTGAAATGCAAGAAGTGGGTTTGCTGTACTTCTAATGTGCAGGCAGGACTGACAAAAGTAAGTTTAACTAATAAAATTTTCAACATTTAAATAATTTGCACCCACCCCCCCCCCAAAAAAAAAGGAAACTCCTGCCAATGTTTGTGTCAAATTAGCATGAATTCCGATTCTGATAAGCGTAAAACATCAGTTTTCCACTTTCTCATCTTTACAAATTTTTCCTCTGACTTTCAGAATGAAGACATTGATCTGGTCATGCGTACGTTTCTGCCCAGACTCTGACCAGAGGGTTGGGGGCTCGGAGGGCGGCTGATGGGGGGTGGGTGGAATGGTGCACACATAACCACATAAACACCTCCCTCTATTGCCCGAGGTATGAAAGGCCGAGGTCAGCTGGTCTCAAGGAAAAGTGAAGAAAGGAATCAAGAGTATTATCCTGAGCATGTGACGCTCGTATTAATGTGTGTGTGTGAGTGAGTGCATGAAATCACACACTTTTTTTCAGAGGACAGCCCCCAAAAACGGCTAAATGAGTAGGCAGAGAGCAGGAGACGGCTGCCTGGTGCGTGAAACAGGGGGTCGAGGGAGGTTTAGAAGCTGCTTACATGGTAGGTTAGAGGATCACCCAAATCTAACATTGATTCTTAAATAATTTTTGCATTTTTCGGCTCATTCTATTTGCTTATTGCTGAGATGTTCTATTGATTTGGTCTGTCTCTGTTTGCTATAACAGAGAAATAACTTCTCGACAGTGAATCTACTAATCAGTGCTTCTTTTCCGTTTCTTGTCAGCTAAAGCTTGGAGAGGCAGCAGGTTCCGTTTCATGGTAACATCTCCTCTGTGTTTGAGACCGAAGCGTCTTTTTCATCATGAGGAACCTGCTTGGGTCCGTTGTTCTGCTGCACCTCATGGGGGTCTGTTTATCCCAGTTCCCTCGCCCCTGTGCCAACTCCGAGGGGCTTCGAACCAAAGAGTGCTGTCCGGTTTGGGAAGGAGACGGCTCGCCCTGCGGGGCCCTGTCTGGTCGCGGGTTCTGCACCGAGGTTCTGGTCTCAGATGAGCCCAACGGGCCACAGTACCCGCACGCCGGGATCGACGACAGAGAGCGCTGGCCCTTGGCTTTCTTCAACCGGACGTGTCGCTGTGCCGGAAACTACGGGGGGTTCAACTGCGGAGAATGCAGGTTTGGGTACTGGGGAGCAAACTGCGCTCAGTACAGAGAGTCGGTGCGCAGGAACATCATGACCATGTCCACCGTCGAGCAGCAGAAGTTCATCTCTTACCTCAACCTGGCCAAAAACACCATCCACCCTGACTACGTCATCTCCACGGCGACGAGATCCGAGATGGGGGAAAACGGGGAGAACCCCATGTTCTCTGACATCAACACCTACGACCTGTTTGTCTGGATACACTACTACGTCTCCAGAGACACCTTCTTGGGGGGGCCGGGCAACGTGTGGAGAGACATCGACTTTGCCCACGAATCCGCGGCATTCCTGCCCTGGCACCGAGTCTTCCTGCTTCACTGGGAGAACGAGATCAGGAAGATTACGGGGGATTTTAACTTCACCATTCCCTACTGGGACTGGAGGAACGCCGAGTCCTGCGAGGTGTGCACCGACGCGCTGATGGGCGGACGCAACTCCCTCAATCCCAACCTCATCAGCCCTGCTTCTGTCTTCTCCTCGTGGAAGGTAGGGGAAATCTGTCTTACGCTGATCCATTCCTGGGGAAACAATTACTGCAGATGTAAAGAGAATGAACACTCCTATTTTTCCTACTTAATTCAATTCCCTAATCGCACAGAAAAATCCTTTAGTTGGACGTTTTGTTGAAATCATTCAAGATTTATAGTCAATTAACCAGTAAGACCTAAAAAAGATGAATTTAAAATATTTCTTCCTACATCAGAGACAGAGGATCAAAGACAGCATGTTTTTTGTTTTTTTTAGCCTCGAAGACATTCACTTTTTGCTTTTTTACCTATCGATAAAATCAATATCGCTCGGCTATTTAGAGAACACATGCAGCTGCTCTTAATGTGACAACTCCTGCACACTGACATTGTTTTAAGTAGCACTTGTGTCTGCATATGCTGTGGTGTAGGTGATCTGCACGCAGCCCGAGGAGTACAACAACCGAGAGGCCTTGTGCAACGCCACTGGAGAGGGTCCACTGTTGCGTAATCCGGGCAGCCACGACAGCAACCGCGTGCCCAGACTTCCCACGGCAGCTGATGTGGACTTCGCCGTGGGCCTTCCCGAGTACGAGACGGGAAACATGGACCGATTCGCCAACATGAGCTTCAGAAACGTCCTGGAGGGTAAACATGCAAACATTTCTCTTCACACTCCCGTGAGTTAAACACCTACTCTAAATGCCTGCTGTGTTACGTGCCGTGGAAAAGGACGGAAGGCGGCACAGAAAAGTAAAATATGTAGGAGGGCAGAGTGTTTATCGCTGAAAGACAAAGGTCATTTAGTGAAAGAGCGTTGTCCAGTTTCACGTGGCACAAACATAAACTTGGAAACATTAAGTAAAACAGAAAGGCTGTGGAATAAAATGTGTGCAACGAGAAGCAGATGTTTGAATTACGTATCCAAGTAAATGTCATTTTAAAATATTCTTTTAGTCCTGTTGGGACATGATTTTATACATGGGGAATCATGCTTGTGTTTGTCTTAAGAATGGACACTAACATGGTATCAAACTCATTTGGCCAGCAGCTGGAGATAAATCTTCAAATTTTGTTACATTTATGTGGGAAAAGTTTGTTTAAGTTTGTTTAGGAATCAGTCTATTCATGTCAATTGCCCCCTTCTGTTTTAATAATTGTTTATTAGCCTAAATCAATGAGCAACCAGTCGCAGCTCTTGTGTTTGTACGTATAATGAAAAGGGTTTTCATTATATGTACTAGACCAACCTGGACCAATTGAGTGATTGTATAACTTCCTATCTTGGTAAATCATGAATTAACTGATTAATTTCAATCTTTTGCACAGTTTCACCAGCCACGCCCAGGCACGATTACCGCCAGACCAGCAGAATTATGAAATCACTTAAACAGAACCTGTCTGACAAAAGGAAGTAGGCTAAAAGATCTCACAAAGCAAAATATCATGTCTTGAGCTAAGGAAGTTCAAGCACAGATAAAAAAAAAACAGTTATTGAAATTGATTAGCATGGAAAGGGAAATTACACAGCCATTTCTGAGGCTTTAGGATTACTTTAGGACAGACCACAGTGAGAGCCATTTTTCACCAAAGGAGAGAACATGGACCAGTGGTGAACCACATTTAGAGCTGACCGACTCATCTTCAGCAATCATGAACATCTAAAGCGCTGCAAGCTTCTCTTGCCTCATTTAAAGACAGTGTTCTTAATTCAACAATAAGAACAGGACTGGGCAAAAATGGTCAAAACCACTGCAGGCTTGCCTCAAATTTGCCAAAAAACAAAAACATGTTGATAATCCTCAAGACTTTTGGGGAAATATTTTGTACTGACCGTCAAAGACAATGGTTGTATGGAGTTGGATTAGGATCACAAAGTTTGTTTGAAAAGGAAAACAATTTGAAACTCAAAAAAAGTTCAAAACTATCTTTCAGATTCATTTTTTTTTTTTAACCTTCCAGATTTCTTTGCAGTTTCAAACTTTTGGCCCTGTTTTAGCATGGGGGCGGTGCTTCAGGGGTGTGGACTCATGAATGACAGCAGGAACTGACAAAAACTGGGAAAAATAGTTTTCAAATTTTTCAAATATTTTTGTTCTTGTTGTTTTGTTTAGTTTTGCGAGTTGGATTTTTTTGGTTTCAAATATTTTTTCAGTTTCAATTTCTTTTTCTAACAAACTTTACTACCCCAATTCAGCTCCATATGGTAACTTTGTCACATTTTAGCGCAAAAACCAATAAGTTTTTAAAGTAGAACTGCAAGCAGTCATCAATCGGGTTCCCAGGTCCCATGGCCCACCAACCCAGCAAATGTCTAGAATTGGACCTGAAAGCATATTTGATGTCTGTCAGGGTTACTTAATAGCATGATATATACATTTTAATACAATTGTAATTCAGTTCAGGATTATCAGGCCTTCTAAGAACATTACAGACAGCTTTGAATGGGAAGCTTCAGGTTTCCCACATTCTTTTAAAAACAACTCTCTTAAAGTGAAACAGTCTGGTGACTTTAAATTACATTTAAGGATGAATAGTAAGACCTTACTACTGTACATCCATTCAACTCTGTCAAAATATCAAAGACATCAAAACTTCCTCCCACTGTAGCTTTCCAGGTTTTCATAAATACCTGCTATTCATCTTGCCTTCTGAAGGCCTTTCAGATGGTTCAGTGTGTCTGCTGTGGGGGAGAATAACCTTCTGTAGTGTTAGACTGTGTCTTTGCATAGCTTTGTATGCACAAACCAAATAATGCATTTGCTATACTTCCACTGTTCCCTAATATTTTTCACAAAGTCCATTCCATCTGGCCTACACTAATTTTATTTTTATTTATTTTTTTGCATTTTTTCTTTATTTAACCGTTATCTCTAACTCTTACTCCCATTTGTGCTGAGCCCTGCAGGATTTGCGAGCCCAGAGACAGGCCAAGCAGTGCCAGGCCAGAGCACCATGCACAACTCCCTGCACGTCTTCATGAACGGCTCCATGTCCTCCGTCCAGGGTTCAGCCAACGACCCCGTGTTCCTGCTGCACCATGCCTTCATTGACAGGTAAACCAGGCGCAAGGCGCAGCATTTAGAGGCCAAGCCGCATCATTTATCGATGGAGGATGCTGACAGCTATCTGATTGAACAATCCACCAAGTTTTCTTCACTTTTGGATCTTGCATTTTGTCCTTTGTAGCATTTTTGAGCGCTGGCTTAGGACCCACCAGCCTCCCCGGAGCAGCTACCCAAGAGCCAACGCCCCCATTGGCCATAATGCCGGCTACTACATGGTACCTTTCCTGCCCCTCTACAGAAACGGAGACTACTTCCTGTCCAACAAGGCGTTGGGATATGAGTATGCTTACCTGTTGGATCCAGGTCAGGGCATAACGTCAAACATGTCGACTGCATTTTGTTTTCTGGCATCTTTTTGCCCCCTAGTTGCATTTAATTTCCTCTGCCTCTCCACAGGCCAGAGGTTTGTGCAGGAGTTTCTGACCCCCTACTTGCAGCATGCCCAGGAAATCTGGCAGTGGCTGCTGGGGGCCGGGATCCTGGGAGCTTTGATCGCTTCGATTATTGCCGCTTTGCTTGTCGTCGGAAGGAGGAGGTGGAAGCGGAACCAGAGAAAGAAGAGGGCATCGAGCTACGGAGAGAGGCAGCCACTGCTGCAGAGCAGCTCAGAGGAAGGCTCATCGTCGTACCAAACCACTCTTTAACCAAAAGCAGACATTATCCAAACAGCTGCACGCGAATGTTCAAACTATTCAGGACTTAACTGTGTTAAAAAAAAAGGCCAATCAGATGCAACACAAGGCAACTTGCGATGAATTTGGCAATAGATGCAGGTAGAGATGAGCCAGTAAAGCTTCATAGAAGAGAGCAAAACACATATTTCCCACCTTACCTGATTTATGTGAGCAGAGTCGTTGACTTTCAGAGAGCTGCACTTAAAACATACTGATTATCTTTACTCACTCGTGATGGCACATCACATTTGAACGTTTTTCTCAGTAACTTGAACTGTTATTTATCTCATACTTTTTTATCATTTCCAAAACAGTAAGAGTAATTCTGTTTACATGAAACATGTAGGGTGTCAAAACTTTAACTTCACTGAATGGGGCCGCCTTTAAATGTTAAATGTCTCCGATGCTGCTAAAGGACAACTTCAGGTCTGGTACCGTTTGCTCAGACTGTTGAAGGTTATGAACGTCACGTGGATTTCCTCCTTATGCTTAGCTATTACAATCGTGAAGAGCAAACACCCTCTCTAGGTCTTGTTGAGCTAAGAAACTGAAGTCCAGCCTGCTTTTCTGCATATAATTTCAAATCGGCATCTTCTCTGTGCAAGCATTTCGGAGAAACTCCAAACTACGCCTGGCCAAAAATGTGCCAAGTCTGTCTTGTGATCATGATGCACCTCTGCACTCTTCTATAGTGGTGAGAAATAAATCCCAACCCAGGTTTTGCGAGTTCACAATGGTGCTAAAGTATGGTGCAATAAAATGTTTTATCTTACAAAAGCAAATAAAGTGTTGGATTAAGACCCAAATGAATCACGAGTCGTATTAATGTTAAACTTGTTCTTTCCGTGATTTAATGCATTGAAAATACGCAACAATTTTTCTCCCAGAGATGATTGCTCATTTGAAATGGTAAGACTGTAATGCCGATAAGTAGTATTTTATCATTTAGTTGCTGCAGAGTGCTTTAAAGAGTTTTTTAAACCTCATCTTACAGCTTGTGTCACAGACTTGTTTTTCATTATCAGTTCACTTTCATTTGGTTTCAAGTGTCAGATTACAGATTTGTAGCAATCAAAGTGTGTGCTGTTGGCAGAGAAACTGTCACAAACTGATCTCAGGTTACATAACAATACACACAAACTGAATTAGACTACAAAAAATTAAAATAACCTTTGAGTTTTTACTTTCCATTATTCTTGAAAATAGAAGTTGCCTCAGCACAGAAATGGATAATTTAATATTTTTACATGTTTTTCAGGAACTTTTAACTACATTGTGAGACTAAAAAAACTTTAGAAGCTAAAATTCTCCTAACAAAAACAAAAGTACTTTTTAAACGAACTTGAGACCAGAAGTTTACATACACAGTGTAGAAAGGCAAAATTTTTCTCATTGTCAGACATTAATTCAATTCAAGTATACTTTATTAATCCCAAAGGAAAATTAAACAATTTAACTTAGATTACTTGAAATTTGACAATTTCCAGATGCCTCATATTCAAAGTTCATCTGCTCAAATAATAACATACAAGTATAAAACAACACGGGGATGTCCAGACAAGGTATTCTTGAAGTTCTGCGTCCCAGACATTAACGAGTTTTTGTGTGAAGCGTGCGCCTCAACCCCAGAATAAAAGCAAAATACCTTGTGAAGATGTGACCGAAGCTGGAATCAAGTTATTATTTTCAGGGATATACTCCAAGTCCTGTACTGACATGGGCTGAAACGCCACTCAGGGAAGAAGAAGGGAGCCTTCCAACCGAACCATGATCCTGATCATACCTCCAAATTATATACAAAGTGGTCTAAAGACAACAAAGTTGATCATTTGGGGTGGTTGGACACATAACACTGATCTCAATGTACTGAATGTACTGGATGGATACCCAAACTTTACACCATTTAATAGGCAACTCTCGTAAATACTAAAGCTATATATGTAGCCTTCTAAATAAAATAAATTAAAATACCTTTGGTTATGCAAAGTGACTTCAAAACAGGCAAAGTTTATTTTGATTGAATGACGAGTAAATATTTGACTTCTTATACAGTGTATGTCGACTTGTGGCTTCACCTGGAAACATCTTTATTTTGCTATATAGGCAACATTTAAATACATGTACTCCTTGTATACCGGAAAAGAAATACTGACCTAAATCTTAAAAACACACCGCAAGCACTCATAAGTATAACTTAATAAAAAAAATCCTCCTAATTGCTCTAAACATTTCATTGACAAGAAAAAAATTTTTTTTAAAAAAACAGACTGATTGGATTTGTAGTGAAGGCCCCTCTAGGCCATTTGTGATGGTATCTCTTTGGTGCACAATGAGCCCAGAATAACAGAGGAGTGACAAAGTGAAGAGATAAGACCGGATAATGTGACAACTGCTTTTTAGCTGCTTCTCATGGAAATCCTTCAGATTTTAACGTGACATCTTCCTAGGGTTTATACCAAGCAGTCTACGCAGAGCCGACCTCATGCACCCTTGTTCTTATTAGCTTCAACATTTATTTTAAACTAAGGGTGTCCTGATGCAACTTCAATCGCTGGATCAAATCCCAGTTTAAGCATTTTTGAATGAATGGCATTATATGCAACTACTGCGCAGAACTACACAGCATATCTGTAGTGTTGAACTATTTCTTTTTAAATCTGAGCAGTTCTGAAGCCCCCTGAAATTTTGGCAATTCTGCTGCGTTTTAAGGCAAACAACAGCACCAATATAATGGCAAAAAAATAAAAATAAAAAAAATAAAACTCGTGTTCAGCGAAGGGAATACTAACAAAACAAGGAACATAAACAGGGTTTTGCTGAGATGTCAACTAAATAAATTGGACTGATTTGAATAATTTGATTTCACTGATGGAGAGAATAGCTCTGCTTTAAGAAAATGCCTGTATGAGACTGAGAATGAATCTCCCACATCCGTATTGTGTCTAAAAATGGTGATTTGTGGGACATTATGCAGAAGAATGTTATTTCTCCACGATGCTTACAAGTGATAAATCATTAGCAGTCACCCTAAGACTGACTGCTGTGGAAGTGCAAATGACTTTATCGATTTCTTCGTTTTTTTGTGTCACACTTAACTGCATACATCTTTAGAATAAAAAATACATTAACTAAAAATTAACAATTTTCAAATTATAAATTTCCTTATTAGGGAAGATGCCATCCAATCCAACCTATGTGAAAAATAAATGCTGTCAGGTATTATGAATCTCTGTTTTTGAGCATGAACAGCCCGTTTAAGTTTTGGACAGCTTTCTTTCTTTAATGAATGAAATCGGCATTTGAAAACAGCACCTTTTGTGTACTCAGGTTGTCGTTTTCTGTACTTACTCTTAAGCTTGACCAAAAACAGAAGAATTCTGTGAGGGGGCAAATATCGATTTGCTGTAAGAACCGAGTTTCTCTGAACCTCCGCACGGGAACTAGACACAAACAAAACAAGATTATCAAGGCTTCTTGTGGCATAAGATATCCATTAAGTATGCTAAATTAATAATAACAGAAACATAAATCCTGAGGTGAACAAAGACTGGAAGCAGACAGCACTACAGCAACATGTTGAAACAGACCTTTTTGGATACCAGCCTGGAGTGAAGTAATCACTCAGCGAAGTCTGACCAACACTGACCTGGGACTCAGCTCCTCTGGTTATCCCATCTCCATCTACCCTGAGTTTGATCCTCTCTGATGGCTCGCCGTGCCTTTTGGTTTTGGCTGAAGCTACTTCCTCACATCTCTCTGAACATCTATCAGTGTATTTGGTGAGAGACTGGGAGCCTCGCCTATCGCATATTTGAAGTATTTACACAGACGACACTGGCCGCTAAACCTCGGCTCTGGGTCAGAAATTGCTAAGTATCTTGCAGCATTTTCACCGCACTGTTTGCATGAGAGCAACCTGTGTCCTCCCTGAGTGATTGCACTTGGAAGAATGGACTCCCTCTGGTTTTAGAGATCTTCTGGCAGGTTTAGTGCGAGGTCGTTCTCACACCAGAATCCAACGTGAGGAAAATAAAGATCTCCACAGAGGGGTTGCGTCAAACCTCGAGAAGAACACGAGATCGCTCGGAGCGCGCACTCTGAGCATGAGGCTTCTGCTTCATGTTGACACAATCACATGCTGGACGTCGGGCTGATCTTTGTCTGGGAGTTTTTGGATCGTCTCTTTAATGCCAAATGACTCCTGACAGGGAGAGATTCCTAAGGTATTGAGGAGTGAACTTCAGATAAAGAGCTTCCTGCCCTAAGATGAATGAAAAAATCCCTCCATTCAGTCCAGCCAGCCGAGACGTTCAATCAGCTGAACGACTCCTTGTTGAATTCAAAGGTTGTCCCACATGATCGGGCTGAGTTGCACAGCTTGTGGAGAGTCCTGGAGATGCCTTTTGGTCCGCAACAGAACACTCCCACTCGCTTTCTGAAAACCAAAGGAAGGAAAGGCTTTCAGGTGGAACGGCGTTGCTTCTTAAGACAAAGAATTGGCTCTTCAGTCACCGCTCCTCCTGTACTCACTGTTTGTTGCTTCTTCCGATCTCATCCAGGAGCAGCTTCCACCTGGGCCGACCTACCAGCAACCTCGACGCAAGCGGGCGGAACCGCTCTTCGGACATGCTCTGAACAAAAATAAAATAAAATAAAAAGAAGAAGTAAAACAAAACAAATTGTTCTCCTGAAGGCGCTTTAGAAACAACTGTTCAAATCGAAGGAAGATAAGCAGAAACACAAAGTTTTATTCAAATCAAGTTTAAATTAAATTTTCTTGGTGCATTTATGGACCCCACAAACAAATTCTGCTAAGAAAAAGCCTCTATATTTCGTGCACTTTAAAAACATTTACCGTCTTCCATTTAATAAGAGCAGCAAGAAGAAAGCCATTAGAGACAGAAAGCTACGAGTTTAAAAACAAGCCATGCAAAAGACACAGCAAAACGTGTGGACACAGGTGCTCAGGTCACGTGATGTAAAAATTTAAACTTAATAGTCTACATGGAAAAAATGTAGTGTACGGGCGAAAACAAAAGCTCCTCCACATAACCATGAACACAGCCGACGCACTCAGATACAAGGTGGTGGCAGCATCGTGCATTTGGGACGCTTCACTAGGTAGAGGGGAAACTGCTCAGAGGAAGAGGAAATCCTTATTTGGTAGTAGGGCTGGGCGATATGGCTTTGAAATAAAACCTCCAACTTTATTATACTAAATTGCTAAATTGGATTTATTGATTGTTTCTCCACTTTGTTTCACAAAAACAAATTACAGAAATAATTTTGGAAAAAAAAAATCATCTCATCTTGGAGTTGACTTCAATTCCAAACGCAACTAAATACAAGCTGTTAATTAAAGTGACTCTTCTTAGGGTAAAAAAGAAAAAGTTTCCTCTTCAGAGTATTTTGACTATATATTTTCTTAAATATATTCAGTCGACATTGCCATTACCAAGACATCTTCTCTTTTCAGGACTGATATAGTGCAGAGTATAGTATATAATGTAGTTTCATGAAAGGCCAAGGAGAGCATTGGGGAAAAAATATCTTAATCTTCCAAAAATGAAATCTTCATAAATTGCAGATTTAAAATTAATTGATAAAATCAATTCATCGCCCAGCCCTACTTGGTGGTCCACACAGCTCAGATTTAGCTCCATTCCTCCAACTGCTCTGTAACTGAATTTGATTTGCCTCTGGCATGTTGTTGATGACAAATGTTTTGTTTGTGCACAATGAGTATAAATATATTTAAAAGATATTAAAGCAGGGGTCTCCAAAGTGCAGCCCAGGGGCCCTTTGCAACCCTTGGAATCATTTTGTGAGACCCCCTGACCAAAGTTCAAGAATGGCACAAATCTGCCCCTTCAGGAAATAGAGCCGATACAGAATGACACTTTTTGAGATTGTTCTTTTCTACTTTATTTAATTCAAATATTGCAGGTGTTATTTATTGCTGAGCAGGTTAAATAGAAAATAATTCACAGCTAAATTATATTTAGCTTTTAATTATGGACCCCAGTACTTTTAACTTGGCAATTTAGGCTCACAGTGGGAAACGTTTGGACACCACTCTATTAAAGTATAAATGCCCTGAAAAAGATCCCAGCACCCCCTGATGGCCACAAACAAAAAAATCATCTCATATACGCTGTATGGCCAAATTTATTAGCTCACCCATCCAAATAATGGAAATCAGGTGTTGCATTCACTTGAATGGCCACCGTGTATAAACTGAAGCACCTAGACATGCAGAATAGAAACATTTGTGAAGAAAGTCCAGTCGTGAAATTTCCTCACTCTTAAATATTCCACAGTCAGCTGTCAGCGATTGGGAACAACAGCATCTTAGCAATGAAGTGGATAGCCACATAAACCGATGGAGGAGCGGAGGCTGAGGCACATAGAGAGCAGCTTTCTGTGGAGTCAATCGGTACAGACCTCCAAACGTCTTGTGGCCTTCAGATTAGGTCAAGATTAGTGCAATGGACCTCGCCAGATTATTGACTGTCTCGTGTCAGCAGAAGTTCAGCGTTTCCTTTCCATGCTCTCTGGTGCTTTTGTTTTCAACCTTGTTCCGTGACCATGGATTTACCCCTTTGCCTTGCTCTGGACAGATCTCCACTGCAGATCTGATATCTGGACATCAAACCTCGCTCTGCCTCTTGACTACCGATTATCGCCTAAACCCTGAGGAGGTATCACCTCACCTGCCTCTCTGTGAATGACCATTGTTTGAACATTAACATTAGTTTTTGGACGCTGGATAGCGGATAATTGGTGTCTCAGACTGAAGAGGAGGGCTCCATTGATCGTGACTAGACGGACTCTCTGTGCTCCTAATCGCCAACCATCTCTGACGTCACCACAGCTGCTGCTCTGCCTGCCGTAAAGCGCTGCAGATTAGTAGCAGTGAACATTTCGGGTCCCTTTTGTCACCAACTCATCCCAGTCACCACGCTCTTCTCTCTTCCCACAGAGTTTTGCACGACGAGCCGAATTCATGAGCCGTTTCATTGATTCTGTTTCAATTGAACTCTTTCACTGTAACTTTCGCTCATGTGTTGTGGCTGAATTTCCAGGTCCTCAGAGTGATTCGTGACATGGGGGTTGCTTACCAGGAGCTGGGCCTGACACCTTAGTTCCAGGGAAAGAAACCCCGAACGCTTCAGCATACCAAAGGATTCTGGACCTCTCCATGCTCGCTACTTTGTGGGAACAGTTCAGAGATGGCCCCCTTCCTCTTCGAACAGAGAGCCATGCCTTCTCACCCAACATCAGTGTCTGACCTCTAGAATGTACTTCTGGAAGAAGGGTCAGAAATCCCATTCAAAATACTCCAGAACCTTGTGGACAGCCTTCCCAGAAGAATTAAAGCCATAACAGCTGCTAAGGGTAAACCAACGTCATGTTAAACCCTTGGGATTAAGAACAGGATGTCACTTAAGCTCATATGCAAGCCAAGACAGGCGAGTGAATATTTTTGGCAATGTAGTGTGTGTATATTTTTATTTTTGTGCTTAAAAAGCTTGAAAATTATGGCGAACAAACAAAACTCTGCAGCATAATAGAAACGGACACTATTCTGCTGGACTCCCAAAACTTTGCAGCGATCTGTCAAAATGACTGCCTCTGTTAAGCGAACAATTTGTAAAAGTATGTCTTTGTCTTTGTATGTTGTGGAGTTTATCGGCAGAAGATTAGAAGAGCTGAGACCCACAAGCTGTGAAACTCGGCTTGAGTTCATTTGCACAAGACAAAGCTTAGGGCGAGACGTCTTTATGCTCAGCACTATGCAGCGCTTTTTTTCTCCCCTCTGTAACCCGACCTCGAGGGAGGTCACCTCCACCGCCTGTTACGGGTCAAGAGCTTTCGGTCAACACGGAGTAACGAAGCAAACAAAAGTGTTATCCGATTTCCTGTCTGCATGTGGGCTTGTCTTGGAAGAAAAGAGAGAAAAAAAAAAAATCTCACACAGCTGTTTCTCTATGCGGCGTCAAAGTCTGAACACGCCACAAACCAGGAAGACTGGAACTGTTGCAGGCTATTGTTGAAAGCAAGTCAGTAAAACTTAAGCTTTCATTAAGAGGCTATTTGGGTCTGGTATGTGGTGTTACGTTGTGTGCTAAAGTCACCTGACCTGTGAAACAGGAAGCCATTGTGGGGAGAAAAAAAAAAAAAAAAAAAAGAATGTGCACTCCCCGTCGGGGAATCGAACCCCGGTCTCCCGCGTGACAGGCGGGGATACTCACCACTATACTAACGAGGAGATGGTACAGATAGACACCATAATTGTAGAAATACTAACCAGTCGCATGTCCCGTGAAAAACAGTTGTGTAATCTTCTTTTTTGATTACTAATTTTGAGAATTTTTTGATTACTAATTATAAGAATTATGTTGTCTGTGTGTTTGGAGGCAATATACTAGGAGTAAATTGCCTGATTACTCCCAGTGGCCATGTCATTGAACTGTATCTAAAGGTTTAACCTTTCTACAATGATTTAAAATAGTTCAAACCAATTTTCAGCACCACAGTGGACTATGTTTGAAAAGCACACCAATCTATATGCTCTGTTCTGGTTAAGATAGTAATAAAAAACAGATTTTATAGTAGGGTTTCTATCTTTACATGATAAACACATAATGCACACTGAAGGCTGTCCACAGTTTTATTTTATTTTTATCAGTTATTAAATAAGACGGGCATTCGTTTCGTAATATTTTAGTAAGAGGAAACAATTTAAAATCACATTCAGAGTGAAAGAAGGTTGGAGTTTGTGCTGCAGCTTGTTTCTCTGAGATCTACTGCCCTCTAGTGGGCAAGGTGAGAAAAACACACAGATAAAGTCTAAAGATCAAGTAATGTCTAAGCAACAATAAAATACAGTTAAATTATATTATTTTAAAGGAAAAGTGTGCAGCTGCGGGCCATGCTTACCTGCAGGTCGCCTGCCTGACTAACATAGAGTTTCAGATTAAAGTAGTCCGGTCTGTTCTCCTGCCAAAGCTGATGAAGAAACACAAACGCAGAGATTATTAGATATAATTAAATATATAATACTATGCAAGAGATATAATACTCACTAGTGTATTTTCATTTTTTCATACCGCATAAGAAATACCAAGTGTAAAGTGATGTTATATGTTTCTATTAACTTAAGTTCAGAGTGATTCAAAGTGAACCCTAAGGTTCACAAGTGCTGCAGTTTTTTTTTCTTACATTATTAACCCCTATCCTCTTTTCACTGAATTTATGACATTCGTGCATTTAATAAACCAGGAACAGAGAGTTGGTCCTGACCTTTTGATGAAGGGCGCATAGCAGCTCGGCAAACCAGTAGAATGACTGAAGCTCCCTGCAGACCCACACAAAGTACAGCCTCTGTAACCTGAAGCCCCTCCAGCCATCCCTGGGCGGACCACAGGAGGGAGTAAGATGGACAGAAGCACATGAATACTTGTGATCATCCGCTGCTTTGAATCAGATTTTATTTTCTACAACTCACAGGAGAGCTTGCAGTACACAGGCAAACGGCGTGACACCAATTCCTCCGGCAACACAGAGGCTGACATCGTAGTTGAACACTTCCTCAGACGGACCTCCAAATGGACCATCGATGTAAAGCCTGATCACAAATGTGAACAGAAATACAAACAGAAATACGGCTACTGCAAGGTGTCGACGTAATCGGGGAAGACTGTATTTCAGCGACATCAATCCTTTTAGTCAATAATAAATTTGTTTTCTATTTTTTGTAAACTTTTAAAACAACAAGAAGCACCGGTACGAGGGTTTTTCAACCACACACACAGGAGAAGGCCCTGGCTGCAGTCTTCAGGGTTAGTTGTAGGTGTGCTTATATCAGCTGAGTTTGGCTACTTTCATTGGTCGGCTCTGTCTGAGCTCTCAAAGGTGTACGCAGTCTAAAATATAAGAACACTCCAAGTTACAGGATGAAGGGTCTGGACACTAAGGTTTTGTTGTGAAATAAAGAAGCAATATCTCTGGTTTATGTAATTCATAGACTTTTCCATCCTTTGGCCCAGAGGTAAAAAAAACTAAAGGACCTCTAGGCAGCGCTGGCGACCCACTGTGTGTCACGGCACCATCGTTAAGAGTGACTGCTCGAAACTGATCGCATAATCAGAAAATGTGTAGATAGATTAAAGAAACAAATGCTGTTTGTGGCAGCCCTAATAAAAATATGGAAAACGTAAAGCTAGTGGGAAATTTGTAAAAGGAACACAAACACAACCATAAGTGCTCCTTATACACTTGTGTCAAAACAATTAACACAAAAATCTATTTGCACTTTTAATATTTGCTCACTTGTGCTGTCAAATGCAGAATCTACTGAAAGCCCTGAAACTCGTGTGAGGCCAACCATAATTACCACTTTTGGACAAAGGGGGGCACTGTGGTGCACTTTGTTCAATATTGGGACCTGTCCCATTTTGCTGTCTGTGGACAGCAAATTTGACACCTCAATCTTGCTTCCCCCACTCCTGAGATCTCCTCTGACTATTTAAGGCTGCAGGTTAGAACCCCAACAAAAGATTAAAAACAGCAGAATGAGTGGTTAGCAGGTCCATGACTTCTGACCTCTCTGTGATCCTGAGCCTTCATCTCTAAACTCGTCCAACATTTCATTCTCACAGCCACTGACACACACACAGAAACTTACTTGGGGTATGTCCTCTGTTGCACCATGGGAAGAATCTCCACGTCCATCCTTGGCTGAGGAAGTAGCAGCTGTGTGAAACGCTCTGAGGAGATAACAGGAGAAGCATCCCATTTCATTGTTCTCCACTTTCTTTACAGCATGCCGTCATGGCATATTAAGGGGCCACCAAAAACAAAGCAGCTTCCCTATCTTCTGAAAGGATGTAAGCACGGCTGTGGCCAGCAGCAAGATCAGGCACACGCATGCGCTCCCTAAGGCCATAGCTTCAGCTAAAACCCGCTGTAGTGATCTGGGGGGCAAAGCAGGACTTCTCTTGACACACACGTTTCCCTTTCATTTAAAGCTTCCAGTTTAAAGTGGAAAAAAAATACTATCATCCTCATTTTGAGATTTGTATCTTAAAATAAAAACATGATACTCTGCAACAACAATCCATTGTATGCGCTTGTGACCCTGCGCCTAATCAAGTTTTCCAACGGGACAATAAAACCATGGGAACAATGCTGGGATAAAGTAACACACACATAAAAAGCACATTAAATGCAGCTTTCAGATATGCATCCTCCCTGGAGACAAGTGGAAATCAGTGGGGGTAACATAAACTGCGTTCCATCCGGTGTGTGTGTGTGTGTGTGTGTGTGTGTGTGTGTGTGTGTGTGTGTGTGTGTGTGTGTGTGTGTGTGTGTGTGTGTGTGTGTGTGTGTGTGTGTGTGTGTGTGTGTTACAGTTGGATCGTACCCGTCCAGTCTCCCACGACTCGCAGATGGATGCCGAAAGTCTCCCTGTTGACAGTCGGGCACTGTAAGGAGTTATAGAGTGAATGAAAACCACATGCTGTTAGTTAATGTTTATTATAAAGCAGCAAACACACACACACACACACACGCAAAACATCCAGCTGCCACGTGAGATTTAAACGCGCACACAGCTGAAGAACACTATGCAGCTCAAGGCTGCACCTCTTTTCATTAGATTTAACAACGCACATGAGAGCGCACACAGCCTTATTGTTGCAGCGCTGCCAGCCTCAGGGGTCAGTCTGCTTTCTGTCAGAGTGAGTCTCTAACCTTCTGCCCAAACACCACACAACCACACCAATACAGGTATTCATATCCACTAAGCTTATAGACATTTTATCACAAACACTCACTATGTATTTTAAAGGGATTTTATGTATTGTCACAATTATCATATCCAGAGACTGACATTTTTGTCAAATCTTTTTAGCAAATTAACTCCGGCTCAGCCAACTTTCAATCACATTTAGGTCTAGACTTTGACTAGGCCAGTTAAATACGTAACAAAGCTTTGAGCTAAACCCTTTCAACAATGTTTAGCATTTTTGTCTTGCCGGACAGTGAACTTTCATTCTAATATAAACTCTTTTGTGGCCTTCAACTAACTTTATTCCAGCCTTGTGATGTATCGGCTCTATCCATCTTCCTATTGACTCTTGCCAGCTTCACGGGGATGAATGTCATCCCCAAAATGTGGGGATGACATGCATCTGATGATGCATGTCATCCCCACATTTTGACCCTGCCATAACAATGTTTCCCTGTGCAGATGGTGTGTTTAGGCAAATGTGCTGTGCCAGTTTGTTTTTGTTTTTTTATGTTGGTCAAATTTCATTTTGCATTTTGTTGGAACACAGTATCTTTATCCCCACGTTTGTTGTGTCAGCACATGTACAGAGGCGGGTTGTGTGCAGTGCAAAATATTAGCTGTACTAATGGATCATCTCCTCTGAGCTCAGGAGCTTAGCAGCTCCTCCAGAGTTACCCTGGGCCTCTTGGCTGCTGCTTTGAATGTTGCTCTCCTCTGGCCTTGTAGGATTTAGCTATTGGCCGTGTTTTGTTAGGTTTACCTTGTGATTTTTAACAGTCTTGGTCTATCACATAAAATCTCAATAAAACACATAGAGGTTTACGGTTATAATGTGACAAAATGGGAATAAAAACTTTTGCCAGGCACCGTAACTCTAAATACAGAAATCAAAGAGTCTCTGAGTCCGTGTGCATCAGGGTCAATATAAGCAAAAAGCTATTTCTTTAATCTGTACACAATGTTTTTCTCGTGCAAAGTGAAGCAAATCTGAAACATCAACAAACACAGTGAAACGTAATATCCCCGAACAAGCCTTGCTGCCAATCTAGAGCCACAAAGTGCTCGTTCTTCGCGAGGAAACGGAAAGCTTAGGTACCTGTGAAAACAAGAGCGTGTTTATGCAGACATGTCTGGCGTTGTGTCACGCGTGAGGAATGCATCAAGGTTAGGCACTCTTACCTTCGTCAGCGTGAAGGGGTGGTTCTCAAACGAAGACACACTTGGGCAATTAAGAACAATATACTGGGGAAAAGATAAGGATGGAGAAAACAAGAGGATGAGGGATCGCAGGAAATGTAAGTTCCAAGAAATAATGGAAAATGCACATTACAGTGAGAGCCAAGAAAAATGTAAATATCTGAGAAGCAATAAAAGTAGAATGCTCAGTAATGACAACATGTCAAAGTTCACCTGTCCAGGCCGAGCTTTGAAGTTCTTCTTCAGCATGCGCAGCTCGATGACATTACAAGGGTGCTTGACGACGGTCACTATAGTAACAGGGGCACTACTTCGGATGTAGCGGTACAAACGCTCCACACAGTAGAGGCAGAGGGGACCGGACACCCAGAGCCAAGTCTGTGCACAAATACACAAAGAAAATTAAACTTCCCTGCAGTCAAGCACAACGTTTTAGATCAATTAAACTCGTAAGTAAGCGTTTTTGTTTTTCTTCCATTCTGATAACCCTGTTTCATACAGGTCATGATAGGGAGGAAGAAACAAACACTCATGAAGCAACGTGCTGCATAATAAGCCTGGGAATTAAATAAGCACAAAAAAGATTCTCCAAAGCATTTTCTCTCTCCTGATTTAGACATTTTGCAAATAAAATCATTTTTCTTACGCTAAATGACCTAAAACAGAAAATGTTTAGGGTAATTTTATAGAGTAATTTCTCAAAGCCTAAGTAAAGCCAGGAGTTTACATTGAACTTTAAAAGGGGATTTTATGGCACCCGACGTTGCCTAACAACCACGGGCGAACACATA